>NW_026998208.1:0-1554 GCF_035044405.1 Drosophila montana | reverse complement strand
GTGTATGTGTATGTGTATGTGTATGTGTATGTGTATGTGTATGTGTATGTGTATGTGTATGTGTATGTGTATGTGTATGTGTATGTGTATGTGTATGTGTATGTGTATGTGTATGTGTATGTGTATGTGTATGTGTATGTGTATGTGTATGTGTATGTGTATGTGTATGTGTATGTGTATGTGTATGTGTATGTGTATGTGTATGTGTATGTGTATGTGTATGTGTATGTGTATGTGTATGTGTATGTGTATGTGTATGTGTATGTGTATGTGTATGTGTATGTGTATGTGTATGTGTATGTGTATGTGTATGTGTATGTGTATGTGTATGTGTATGTGTATGTGTATGTGTATGTGTATGTGTATGTGTATGTGTATGTGTATGTGTATGTGTATGTGTATGTGTATGTGTATGTGTATGTGTATGTGTATGTGTATGTGTATGTGTATGTGTATGTGTATGTGTATGTGTATGTGTATGTGTATGTGTATGTGTATGTGTATGTGTATGTGTATGTGTATGTGTATGTGTATGTGTATGTGTATGTGTATGTGTATGTGTATGTGTATGTGTATGTGTATGTGTATGTGTATGTGTATGTGTATGTGTATGTGTATGTGTATGTGTATGTGTATGTGTATGTGTATGTGTATGTGTATGTGTATGTGTATGTGTATGTGTATGTGTATGTGTATCTGTATGTGTATCTGTATGTGTATCTGTATGTGTATCTGTATGTGTATCTGTATGTGTATGTGTATGTGTATGTGTATGTGTATGTGTATGTGTATGTGTATGTGTATGTGTATGTGTATGTGTATGTGTATGTGTATGTGTATGTGTATGTGTATGTGTATGTGTATGTGTATGTGTATGTGTATGTGTATCTGTATGTGTATGTGTATGTGTATGTGTATGTGTATGTGTATGTGTATTGTATGTGTATGTGTATGTGTATGTGTATGTGTATGTGTATGTGTATGTGTATGTGTATGTGTATGTGTATGTGTATGTGTATGTGTATGTGTATGTGTATGTGTATGTGTATGTGTATGTGTATGTGTATTTGTATTGTATGTGTATGTGTATTTGTATTGTATTTGTATTGTATTTATGTATTTGTATTGTATTGTATGTGATGTGTATTTGTATTTGTATTGTATTTGTATTGTATGTGTATTGTATGTGTGTGTATTGCATGTGATTTGTATTCGTATTGTATGTGTATTCGTATTGTATTTGTATTGTATTGTATTTGTATTGTATGCATTGTATGTGTATTGTATTGTATTTGTATTGTATGTGTATTGTATTTGTATTTGTATTTGTATTGTATTTGTATTGTATTCTATTTGTATGTATCTGTATTGTATTTGTATTGTATTTGTATGTATGTGTATTGTATTTGTATTGTATTTGTATCTGTATTGTATCGGTATTCGTATTTGTATTGTATCTGTATTGGTATTGTATCTGTATTGTATTGTATTGTATTGTATTTGTATTGTATTTGTATTGTATTGTATTGTATTGTATTGTATTTGTATTGTATT
>NW_026998207.1:0-14372 GCF_035044405.1 Drosophila montana | reverse complement strand
CCAGCAAACGAGGTCTTTCTCCCAGGCTTACGACGACTGCGACACTCGGTCGTCTCGAGGCGCAATGCGCCAATAATTTCTCACTATTTTTTCAGAAAGCTGCATTCGAAAAGGCAGAACAGAAGCAAACGAAAGCTGTCAGTTGGTATTATCCTTGGCTGTGTCCCTCTTTAAAGCTTAGTCAGTGCTTGCCATGGTTTATATTACCCGCCCCTTTTTGGCAAATGCTAGCCCTGGCTGATATTGGCTGGACTGATGGGGCTGTCGGGTTGTCTACCGTGGTTGCTCATCAAACAAAGTGCATTTTGTCGTTATGCATGAGACAAGCAAGTTACAACAACAACAATAAATGCAACACAAATGGAAAAGCAAACTACAGCAGTTCATTTTTTCTCGTCATTCTGCGCTTTTCCCGTTTCCCCACCGCATATTTCTTTTAATTTGAACCAGCGAAGCGGCATCCAACAATTTTTTCTCATTTTACTTTTTTCAAATACTTTTAACTTATTTACAAAGTGCGCAAAACGCCGCAAAGTATGCAGCGGGAAAGGCGACTGGAAAAGCAACTGTTAAAAGTTGTAAGCCCTGCTCCGAACTTTAAATTTTCTATGGAGTTTGAGCAGAGGGAAAATTAAATGAAGTGGGAGAGGTGTCTGCTGCATAGCTCAATACTTTTCGTGCCACGAGGAAACTTTTGCCTTTTCTTCTAGTCATATATTTTCTATTTCTCTATTTGCTGCACACAAACTACAGAGAGGGAGAGAGAGAGCGAGAGAGAGAGAGAGAAAAAAAGAGAGAGAGAGAGAGAGATAGAGATAGAGAGAGAGAGAGAGAGAGATGAAAGGAACTTAAAATAGCGCATTGTATAAGGAGAAAGTTTTTGTGCCTTTGTGCAAATATTTTGCACGGAAATTGCATTTGCGGTGCCGTTTGCAACAGTTGTAGTAGCTGCAACAATTACAAGAACAGCAACAAAAACAATGATGATGATGACGATGGCGCGATAATTAAAATTGCGAGAAAGTCGTGTAATAGAGTCGCGAATGCAATGCGGCGTGTTAAATGTGGCAGCACCATGGGGAAATGTGCCAAATTGCAATGAATGAATAATGGCTTGTGGGAGTGGTTTCAGAGATGAATAAACAGCTGGCAAAAGCATTGGGAGGTATTTAAGTGAAGTCTGATGCTTTGATTAACGATGACATCCACAGACAAGGCGAGCTTATAGTAGTTGATTTACTCAGCTCTGTGTAAAGATTCATTGCTGCACATTACTTAAGATTTCCTTATCAACGCATTATTATGAAAAGTATTAAGGTGAATGAACTAAGTTCATGTTGAAAAAATTTTAGGGTTTTTTAAATATGAAAACTCCCAGTTGAGTCATTGCTAGCAACAGGAATAGCCAAAAGACAATTCAATTATTCTTAGTGCCAAATGCACGAATAATTAACGCGCACTTGCTGCAAATAATGAACTCTATAAAGTTTTACCAGCACAATAAAATATGCAAAAAGACCAAAAAGTTGCTGCCACTTAACGGAAAGTTTTCTTAAACAAGACGAAGCGAGCCACGCAACGACTTGCCAAAGTTTTTCAATAAGCGGCAATGCCAAAAACAAGGCTCAACATGTGTTCCAGCCCTGGCCAAAGCAAGGGCGCAACAGAGGGCAGCGCAAGAAATACACAATGTGAAATCTGATGAACCAAGTGGAAGGTAAGTGAAACATGAAGAGTGAAGCAGGCGGTGCATGAGCAGTAGCAGGAAAAATAAGGAAGCCAAGGCCAGGGGGCATTATTATTTATGATAAGCCAATAAAAATAATTGAAATACATTAAAGGCAGGCAGCGGCTACAGAGAGTGCCAACCACACATTTGCCCATCCATGTGTGTGTGCGTATGTGAGGGTACAACGAACCCATTAAGAACTCCTTCATCGATTGCTGTGAGGCACATCGAACTGAAGGCAAAAAATATTAAAGTAGTGGCACGCAATAAAAGGCGACGCATAAAAACGACAGGGGAATGTCAAAGTTGAGGCACAGCCCTCAAGGCATTCTGATTGTGGCTGCTGCTGTGTCAAAGGTATGAACAAATACAAAAACAAAAAATAAAACATTGCGGAAAGTAATGTCAGCAGTTGAAGTCGAAATTCGGCGAAATAGTTTCACAATGCGAGAGGAGATATGACTAAGTGATTGCTACTTGATGATTGTTGTTGGATGCAAGAGAAGATGCCAAAAGACGATTTGCGTGCTTGAGTCAGCGATGAGGGAAGATTTCCCATATGGTTTACCTTTCAGTGGCGTACGCTGCGTATACGTAATCTGGGTGAAAACAGCGATAAAGTGACAAATTGCACACGTTTTTCACATTTCTTTGAGTTGTTTATGACATGTCCAATTTACACATAAATTGGACTGTTTTTATGTGTCCCTTTGGATCATATGTATTTTAAGAGCCGTATTTAAGACGAAGGCCTATGAAAATACCTTTATTTGTTGTGCTTATTTTAAAGCATCAATACTTCGCTTCACCAGTTTAGAGTCAACGGCTAGCTATAAATCACCCACGAAACTTATCTCACCAAACATTTTTCAACATCTTCATAAACCTGTCTGCATCCACTTGCCAGACGTTTATCTCCTAGCAGCACTAAGAACCATTTTAGCATGTTAAGCCACATTTTCTTGGCCACAAAAAGTTTTACGCGTTAAATTTCACAGCTTTAGGTTTCGCAGGTTTTCAGGCTCTGTGTGAATTACCCTTGATGTTTTCCGCTTGACGAAGCAGATTTATTTAATTTTACGCGTTTTTTAACTTAATTTTATTTACAAATATATTCAATTTGAGTTTTAACAACCTGAGTTATTAATTCAGTATATATTCTTTGTGTATTATGCACATTATTTTTTCTACACCGAACGCAAAATTCAACCGCTATGCGATCAATTTGAAGCTGTCAACAAAATATTTTTGCCACATCATCAAAAATGCAGCAAATTAATAAATTTCATTAAATTTCAATTTGCTGCTCTTTTGTGGGTTGCAAAGAGCGATGGCAACAACAACCTGGCAAGTGTAATATTTATTATGTGTCTGCTTTACATAGCAGCAGAAACCGTAAAAATAACCAAGGACAACAACAAAAACATCAGCGACATTATCACAATATTTATATTTCATTATTGTGTGACAGGAAGGGAAACTGCAGCGAAGGGTAAGCGGGTTGGTCCGTCCCGGGAAAATGGGACAACAATGACGATTATCATAATAACAGCAACAATGGCGCGAGGCGTTGTTAGCAGCCGTGTGGAACGGTACCACGGGGCGTATGATTGACACTTTTACATGTTGATGGCCTTGTGGTCAATGCCCTCTTTGATCGGGGTACACACTGTCAAGCGGACACGTATGTCATGGGTATGTGTGCATATGCGCCAGAAATCACACTTTTTGTGGTCCCTCCAGTCTGCGAGGTCAGCGCTGCAGTTCAAACCACAGACGCCTGCCACGAAGCTGATGCTGCCTGTTCTCATCCCCAGATACTTTATAATCAAACTGGACAGGAGCTGCAATAAGAGTCTGTCGTTTTAAGCTGACTCTGCTTTTTGAAGCATGCCGCTTGGCCTGTACAGGAAAACAACGACAACTATGACAGAAGCATGCGGTTTTATTTGCCAACCAAACAGAAGTTCCAAATTGCGCTGGGAAAACAGAGTGCCAAAAAGGGGATTAGAGGAAGATGTGCACAAAATGGAAGCGTATGTTGCATGGCAACACATTTTAAGCCGCAACTCAAACAATTTTTTATTTTTGAGCCATTCGGAGTTGGATTTAAGGGCTACAGTAACATACTAGGGGCTTCACGTGGTTCAGTTGAGTACTGAAATCGGAACCTGATGAAACCATAGAAGGATTGGCACAAAAGATGGCAAGAACTGAATGAAAACCATCAGGATTAGTAATTAAAATAAATGTTCTTTACTTAGTCTAAGAGACAAGCAATTAGAATGGGTTGCATTTCACTTGATTAAGATAAAGATATATATATAAAAAATATACTGGTAAAATATTATATGCTTCATGCTGTCAGATCAAACGCAGCTGTCAGATAAAAGCAGCAGCATTCGTAGAATTTGTAATCCTTTTCAAAAACCAACAAAATTCTGAAACGATAAAAAAGTTCTGAGCCACAAGCTAACAGAAGCAGAACTCAAACCAGTTTGCTGATTGACAAATAACAAATTTCATTTCGACAGTAGCCGACTAGCAATTACCCTATACTCAGGTCCACAATATGCTGAGTAGCATTTTCGTTCTTTGAAAATTTCAAGAGTAAAGCAGGAAAATGTTAAATAATTTAGATTAGGAATTTTTTCGAAACGGAATCGCATTTACTTATCTTTTCGAAATTCAAAATAAAAACATTTCACATTTTTTAAACAGCTATCAATACTATTTTGTATTTTTGTAATATTTTGTAATAAAACCATTTTGGAACGTGTTTGCAATTTGCCTTGAAGCTCGAGCCTGGTTATAATACCTTGTAATACTTATAAAGCTCCTATAGAGTCAGAAAAATAGGTCCACATTTATATACGGATTTGAAAAAACGTATTGAAAACAACAAACTGCAGCTAATTTATTTAACTCGGTTTTATAATTACTATGCCAAAAAGGTCTTTTTATATTTTTGTTGTTAGCTGTTCGTTTTATACGCCTGGTTGGCAAGCAAAACGAAGTTTAGTTAAAGAATATCACGTATACGCACCGCATGCTGACAGCCGCGTCTGAGGCTGGCACGTAAATCAAAACTCATAAATATTATTATGCGGTCTTTTTATTGTCGCCAGGGGAGGAGAGAGACCAACGAACTCTTAGTAGCTGGAACACAAATCCCCAGGCAGTATATTCGCATTTTAATAGCGCATTTTATTAACTCTGTTAAATACTGGGATTAGGCTGCGTGCCCTGCGAGCTTATCGGGAGTATTTTGAATTATTAATGTTAGCGGGAATGATGAAAGTCTCATATTAAGTGGAAACAAACAATTATTGAGAATTATTTTACTTGGGAATTCGCAGATCCCCAAATGCACAATTTACATCAAGCCAATTAGCAGCAACAGCAGCCAAGTGACCAATCCAATAAACTGATAGCCAAGTTCGCCTCTTGCCCCGAGCTGGAATACATCAAACATGCATTCGCCAGGACGACCCCTGCAGATATACAACATTTTTTGGGGGCTATATGGGGAAATGTTGCAGCTGCTTGTGCCCGCTGTTGGTTGTGTCGTTGGTTTCCCTGTCGCTCGTTGGCTGCTTCCTGCTGCTGGTGTAAATTTAATGCAAATTAAATGGAATTTTCCTGCTTAAATTTATTGAATACGCATTGCTGCATACACCAGGACGGGACCCAGGCAGACTGCAGCTGGAAAATCGCATATTTGTCACCTAATTGGGACAAGGACTTTCTCTGGCTGCAGCAGCAGGACATGCCATCAATTTGTGAATAACTGTAAAGGAACAATGTGAATCTCTGAGCGATGGCTGGGAGTGGAAGCCCTCGAAGGGCTGCAGCGCCTAAAGTTTTGCATGCCTCCTGCTTCTGACAGCCTGAAATCTGCAAAGGAAACAAACATAAGTCCCTGTCATTTGCCACACTTGACTTCTTGTCATTCAAGTGACCCCACCCTGACACACACACGCAGACTCACAAGCAATTGGCATTATTTGTAATTCAGCCGCTTCCCTCTGTTTGCTGTGTAATGTTTTCCCTGTACAAGTAGCCACGCCTCGAATTTCTGTTCTCCCTCAGTAATAATTTGCCAAATTATATTTACCAAGTATTTCGCCTTGCTCGTCTAATGCATTTTCCCAGAGTCCCTGCGGTGCCTGCAAAGAAAAACCAAAGAGAAGTGAAATACGGAATTTTAGGCTGGCAGCCCCTGCCCGTCGTGAAATCACAAATTATTGAAATGGAAAAACTGATTGTCGTGTGGTTTTTGTTTGAATAATAAAAATTGAAAAATAAAAAATTATGGCGGCGCCATAAAACTCCCCCTGGGTGGGCCTTCGGGAAAACTGGAATCGAGAACGTTATAAACAATTTAAGCAATCGGTCCCTAGAGTTTTTCACATTTTCTTGGAAGCCTGAGAAGATCCGACAATTTTACAAACGTTCTAGAAACCTAAGTCTGACATCTGCACTCTATAAGGACTCAAGACTTTATCAGTTTTTCTCGTTTTGTCCTTACTTAAATTTAATTTACCCTTGCTATAGGGTCCCTCTTATTGCTTGCCCTTGCTGCTTATTTGTAGCTAAATAAATATTTACCTGGCGAATTTTTAATTTAGGGCTCATCTGTGTGTATGTGAGTGCTGGGACCACATCACACGCACAGGTACACGCCCCTAAACGCTGACATACCGTCCCCTGGCTAAGAAGAAGAAAACTAAATAAAAACGAAGCCGAGTTTAGAGTGCAGAGGCAGAGTGCCTGGTTCGGTGTTTACACTCGCCTTTTATTAATTTTCACATGCAGAGGCAGAGGTTTGTGTCCCCTCTGAATCCTTTTATTAACAAGGAGGGTATGTTGACATTTCTGGATTAAAGAGAACCCAGTTTATCCCTTTGCTGGTCCATCGGCCATACACATTGCAAATATGGCTTTCTCATGCTTCATCTTGTTTGGGCGCACTCGCTTTTGGAATCAGATTATGTGCTTACTCTTATGCTGATGCAGTGCCTTGATTTGCATGCAAATATCCGGATCCCACTTTAAGGAGGCGTGGGCCATTTGCCCGGCAGGTTCGTCAAGGTGAATTCATTGCCACGTAAATAAAGTGAAAAGAAATTCCAGTGCCACAGAAAATTTATTTTCCTCTGCCTTAGGCACTCAACTGAACAAAAGTCGGCCAGCTTATTTTACTTTCTATTTCCCCCACTTTGCGTAAACAATAGGAAATAACAACAAATTAATTGAGAATTAATGGCACATTTTTGGCATCTGCTTTTCATATTAACTGAACAGCTTTGCGGCCTCTCATAAATAAGGTAAATAATTAGTTGCCCATTGACTGTAGAAACTTTGGAAGCAGCTGGGTTAGTCGTGGGTGTAACGAGGAGCCCGAACTGCCATCAAATATTTCTCAAAAACAATACAGAATACAAAGAAATGTTTTCAGAAGAAAAGCATTTCTATTGTTAGAACTCATTCATCGTCTATGAAACACAAATCTACAGATAGATGGTAATTAGTTAATTAGTTTCATTTCAAGTATGTTTATAGAAATCCCGATTCAAAAGAAATCATTAAAGTCGTAATCAAGGGTGAATATTGTGTAAAAGTCAAAACAACGCTAAAACAAGAAATCAGAACATTCTTTTCTTACAGACAAAAAGTGAACAAAGCAATTGAAACAAAGGCAGCCCAATAAAAAGCACACAAATTTAAATAATTATTCAAGACCGAAATTCATTAACTTCCAGCAAGGGCTGCATTTTATGTCTCATTCTGCGACACTTTGCTCAAATTAGGTGACAATACCAAAGTTGATGGTTAAGGTTTTCGCCTGTTGTTTCCAACTCCTGGAAGTCTAGAAGAACATAAATCCTTAAGCCTTGCAATTTCTTTAAAACAACCAAGAAATGACAAGAGAAATGTGGTCCAAGGAGGCGGACAGCCCCATTACAGATATTTCTCTTCCTGCTTGTTTCGTGTATTTGCCTTGTCTTGGCATATCTCAGGATTTGGCACATCCCCTCGACGTGGCTGGCAATATACGAAACAGCACGGAAGCAATTCACACAATGCAAATTTGTGAGTCAAGTTGAGCACTTCCTGTTGTTGTTATCCATTCCCTTTCGTTTGCATCACAACTCCCTTTCATTTACAGACAAAATATGAGGAGGCGGTTGGTAATTTCTCATCAGCCCTTTTCTCGTTTTGCATACAAGCAAAGTCTATTAAAGATGATTTATATGGAACATATTTATACCTTGGCTGTTGTGGATAAACTTTTTGCAGGCGCCCAATAAATTTTGAAGAAACGGAATACAAATCACCACAAACTTTGCCAACAAGCAACAAATTCTTTTAAATAAAATCTCATTGGCTTTTCCATGTTTTACCTTTCAAAACTTTTGACATCGTTTAGATTGTTTTACATAATATTCCACTCGTCAAAAGGATGGGACACTCCATTTCTCCAGCTAATTTTTCATTTTTAATGAGCTCGTTTCGAGGTGCCACCTTTGCCCTTCTTTCTTCTTCTCTGCCTCCTCTCACCTGACCCTATGACAGGCTCTAAGTCGATTATCCGCCTCTCTCTGCGCTTCTCAGGAGCACGTAGTCAATGTTGAGCAGTTTATCAAAATGGCACAGTGCTTTAAACTGTACAACTCTGTGAGTCGCCTTATTAATGACAGCAATTTAAGTGCTCATTATTCTTTGTCCCCGCTAAACACTTCACACTGCTTCGCCTACACAGCCACGCCCTGCGGAAATGATGTTGTCACCAAGTCAAATCGCTTTATATCCGCTTCGGGGGAAATGACTTGAACACGGACTTACCTATAGCCCAGTTTGTGCACCTGCTCTGCTTTAGTTTTGTTATATTTTTTTCCCTTTCAACATTTCTTTCACTCCCGACTTTATTGTGCGATGCTCTTGGCAAGTTTCAATTATAAACACTCTGAAATTGGCTTAGTGCACTGCGCTTTATGGCCAGGACGTGCGTGGGATTGGCAACAAACGGAAGCTGGCTGCAATCAGTTGTAGAAAGTTGGGAGTGTGGACCAGAGGGGGTTTCCTGCATTGGCTGTCGGGTTAGCGAAAGTTGAAAGTGTGGAGCAATCAAGTTGGTTTTTTGTGTGAAGCAAATTGATGTGAAACAAAAGGGATGGTCGAAATCTGTTGAGATTGAACCCTGAAGATATAAATAGATTTTGCCATTTCGAAGTTTAGCTATAACTCTGTCAACTGAACTGAAAATACGTAATACTACGAAACAGTCACATATTAAGCTGGTCCAAATAGGTTATCAGCAAAACTCATTGAATAAATTTAAGTTATCATGTGAAATAATAAGAACAAAGAATATATACGGCAGAAACTTGTCACTGGATTCTCATTGCAATCTTGAAACAAAAATAAGCAACCTCAAATTATAAAATTCAGTTTATGGCCAATTAAGTTGGCCTCACTGTGGTACCCTCAAAACCAACCCAAGTCATACAAGCGAATTGAAAAATAGTTTATGGGCCCATTAAAAGAGTTGGGCGGTGGTCGATCAGGAGCACCAGACCGAAGACAGGTCAAGCGGCAAATGGCAAACAGCAAACGAAAAGGCAAGAAAGAGTAAAACATGCAGAAAACAGCATCTGTGCCAAAGAAGCCTTCAAAAAGTCTGGGCAACGCTCATATCCCAAGTTGACCGTAAAAAGTTTATATGCGCTGAGGTGGCAGTTGAAAAAAAAAACAGAAAAACAAACAAAAATATACAGCAGGGGCATAAACAAACAATGCAAAAACCGAAACACGAATAATTGTAAACAAGTAAGAGATTCTAGTCGGGAGTTCCCGACTAGGGGATACCCTGAACCCTCTTATTCCAACACCAAATGCAGATCGCGATACGAGCTCGTTTGCTTTGGTAGTAGAGGCTGCCGCCCCTACTCAACAGCCATACCAGCCAAAAAAGAAAAAAAAATAGTTTCCTCGGTAGGGTTCGAACTAGCAACAGACCGCACTCCTTCCCGCTGCTTTTACTCAACAGCCACATCAATTAAGCAACATAATTAAGCTTTATTGAGAAAAAAATGAATTAAAATAGCAGCACAGAAAAAAATACAATCGCAATTGCAATGCTGTTGATAGAATTCAAAGCAGACGCGCATGAATGTGTGTGTGTACATGTATATGTATATGTATAAATAGCTTCTGTGTTTCTTAACAGTATATACATCTGATTGTGCTGTAGAATATTTGTGTATTCTCAAAAAGTCCATTGCATTTAAATTGTGTCTTATATTGATGGGTAGCATAATTTGATTTATAGCTATGAGGTAGTAGCGGGGAAGTGGTGATACCTATAAAATAAAAGATACTTGATATATATATACTATTCTAGAATGCTGTATGTCAAGTTTGGTGATTCTAGCTCTTATTATTTACCAAAATTGCTCAAAAAACGGGATTTCGATATCGATTTTTATCGATTACTTGGAAACGGGACAAGTTATCGAATATCGGAAACAAGCTTAATCTGCGCGGGCACAACTACAGCTAATTTCAAGTCTCTTATAGGTTCTAGATCCTTCATATATACGGGCAGACGGACGGACATGGCTAGATCGACTCGGCTATTGATGGTAATCAAGAATATATACACTTTATGGGGTTGGAGATGCTTCCTTCTGCCTGTTACATACATTTTCACAAATACATTTTACCCTTTTTATCCAATTTTAAGGGGTTCAGGGTATAAAAAGCTGCAAAAGTTTTGTAATTGGGTAGTGGAAACTGGATGTACATGCTGATGAGGGGCGGCAGACGGATGAAGAGAAAGTCAAGATGAAAAATTGTTGCAGCTAGCATGTTATGTGTTTCGCTTCTTGAACCCCACATTCAACGCCGAATACAAACTAGCTGAACTCTCAACAGCCAGAAAGGACAACAATTTAGCAAGTCTCTAAGTGTTGGTTTAGTGCAGATTTTCGGCTTCATCACATACGAGCTCAACCTTTGTTCCGGTCTTCTCTCTCCCCTCTAAACTAACCACTTGGACCATACCATTATTAATTTCTGGTTGAGCAAAATTAATGAGCTCGTCTTTTCCCAGACAGGGACAGAGGCAGAAGCTGCTGCTTCTGTGGTTTGTTTGAAATAGTCTGGCCAAATGAACTTGTTTGAGATTGTCCGGTTAGTTGACTCTATATCAAAGGGTGTCAAATAGAAAGCACTATATATTTATGTTTAATGCTTGTGTTATTTTCTGCGATAAGGTATGTAGATGCATATAACATGAGAAACGTCTCTGCATGGAATGTGCAAATATTGCAATCCAACGGAGGCAGACAGAGGAAACCTGAGACATCATTAGGGTTCATAACATGCTATTAATGTCAGCTAAATAAAGAGAGTGAGAATTGCATTTAAGCTCGTTTATTTCCTCTACTCAAGAATGGGAAGAGAAACAACAAGTAATAAAAAAGGGTCAATTGTTTCAATTGGGTTGACCTAGTGCCCAAGGATTTGTAAGAAAATCGATAAATGGAAATGGAATTAGGTAATACATAAAATTTCTTGGTCTTCAGTCATCCGGGAGAGATATATTGAAGCAAAATATAAAAATTCTCTTTTGTCCAATTTTTTCTCCAATACTCACAACAATCATAATTGTTTGACATATCCTTGCATGTGCGACACAATCAAAAGGGCTTTCAAACAAGCTTCCTAAGGAGAAAACGATACGAGCGACATAAGCCGATGGCCAATTTGTATGTAGTTTCCATTGAAAATAGGGAAACAAAAACTCAAATCACCTACAGCAGACGGAGGTGCACGCGGGTGAAGTGTCAAAGGGATCAGTTGCGGATTCGCACGGACTGTGACTGTGGGCTGTGATTGCCAGCCACTCAGCTAGTCGGAGGTTCTTTGTTGTCGATGGCACGCACAATTAAGCGACTGAAAACACATCAGACAAAACGAGGAGCGACGGAAAAGGCAGAAAATTGCAATACAGTTTACGCGCACAGGAAGCATACGAGTCAGGGCTGCGTATACGTAATTTCCGAAGCCCTTTTTTCAGCCACCCTTTCACCCAACCATGGGGAGCAGAGTGTTTAAGCTGGATCGGGAGGAACAGAGCATTCAAGCATCCGAAAAAACCCATGAGAAGGTGGAAGTGGAGGCTAACTGACTCACTATGAATGCGGACATGCACTGCATTGTGCAACATGCATCCTGCCACAGCCGCAAAAACGAACAAACTCAATAACATGGTTGCCGACCTTAAGCCGGAGGGAAAAATTCAATTTCATATGCATTCGCGTGTGGGATCCTAACACAATTGATGAAGTGCATCACACATGAATCCTCATACTGCCATGCATTGCAGGAGTACGTGTATACACTTATTCAAGAATCGCTTTCCCATAGTGGGCACCCCCAAATAAAATACACTTGCAACAACGAAACACGCTATTTGGCACGCCATCTATTCTGTATGTTTGGGCAGGGGGTGAAGGGGCCGACTCATGTATTCGCCTAATGCGCGAGCAGCAGCTGTTTATCGGGACACATCATGCACACGTTATTTGCTTCCTTTTTCCCTAGAACCCTTCTCCGTTCCTCAACTGGAAAGTGCCCTCCATTTGTTTGGCACGCTTTCCCCCTCTGTTTGTTCTTCTGCTTTTCTTGTTGATATTGCACCAGATACAACAACATAACATAACTGAGGAACATCTCCAACGTCGTTTCTGTTTATTTTCTTAGTGTAAAGCTAACAATTCTTGCTGGCTGGAAGAATGGCAACAGCATTGACACTATTGTAATTTAAAAGGAGAATATGTGAGAACGTTGTGAAATCATTAAAGTGTTGTAGCCTGTGTAAGGATTTGTTCAGTCTATAGAATTTGGTATTTACATATGTATTATTGTTTGTAAATGTGGGATTCGGGAAAGTTCCAGAAGAGCAAGCAGCCGAGCGAGCAACGCGCAGTGGTCGCCGTTATTAAACGACGACAACAACAGAGAGCCAGAAAGCTACAAGAGAGAGCAAACGGTCAGAGCGTCCGCTCTAAGAAAAACCGATCAGAGAGTCAGTCGATGCCGATTTCTCGTAGGCTACATACGCAGGAGTGATTCGTAAAAGTCTTTTAAGTTTACACAATAAATAACATATGTACAGTATTATTATTACATTAAAATAATACAACGTCGCCTCAGATTATTTAAATATAATATTTGAATTGCACACTGTTTTGGATTTCACTTTTGTATTAATTAGGTAGGCCACCATGTAAATGCTTATGCATATATTCTGTTGCGAAAATATGAAAAAAGGTAAAATCTTATCAGGCTGCCTTCATGTCAGGCGACTATTTCATGGATTTAATTCCATTTACCTATTAAACACAACATGCTCTTAAAAGATATTCCGCCCCACACTAAGATTTTGCTATCCACTTGTTAAAGCTCTCTTTGTGCCAGTCAATTTTATTTCATTAGCAATCTCTTGCGCCCGTATATTAGCCCTATACATATAAACAAACATTATAACAAGGAATATAAACAGAAATCGTCTAAGCAAATGTTTGCAAAAACTTTGTGGATCAACCAAACAAAGACAAAGAGAGGGACGAAGACGACGCCGATTAACCTTAGCAACACGTACTAAATTTTTATTGAATTGGTCGCAGGGAAACAAAACCGAAGGAACAGAAAACAAAAGCAAAAGCAACAACAAACCTAAAAACTATTAACAAAGCAAACAAAACAAACAAAGTCAAACAAAAGGTCCACACAAAAGGTAGTATGCCACGAGGCGCACACACAGAGAGACACTTGAGTCAGTGTAGAGACAATGTGTAAGGACAAAAAAATAGCAGACAAAACAAAATACGAAAACATGTTAAGCCAGTCAGCAACAGTTGAGAATATGCGACTAAGCGTCACCCTACGAAATGAAAATCAATGTCAGGACTAAAAGTTCCATAAGGTGAAAAAGACCTTTGCCTCACCTTTGCCTGAGTAGCTGTAACGCACCTTCCACTTCATAGAGAGGTCTGCAAATCTGTAACATTTTGTTGAAATGTTGTTGAATTGCAGCACCTACCATCTGTGGCAGGCTGAATGTAATGCCATATTTCTTGTGCTGCCTTCCTCCCAGTCTCCGGTTGGGCATGTCAATTGCATCATTAATAATGGCATTTGCCATTGGTCTACTCCAGACACGGTCCAGCTGCCTGGCCATACATTAGGATACATGTCAAACACTGCGTGTCGACTGTTGAGTAATGGTTCGCACATACGCCAAGAGCCTTACAGACAATGAACTCCAAGCTAGCCAAGTGGAGAAGGGGAAGAAGCTTTATCGACAGAGCTGCTCGAATGAAACAACTTTGGTTGGGCCCCTTCTTCTTTAAGTACTCAAGTGGGAACGTGCTTTGCATTGCAAATCAACCCAATCAATTCCAACTCCAGGCCAACTCCCGACTTCCTCTATCTGGTAAGAGGGGAGCATCTGCTCAGCTGTTCACCTTTACCATCCCTTCCACATTGCGTATACGCAATTTTTCAAATTGCTGCAATTTAATTGAATTGTGGACAGCGCGTCGCATCGTAAACACCATAAGCACTTCTT
>NW_026998206.1:0-1072 GCF_035044405.1 Drosophila montana | reverse complement strand
GTCATGTAGATATATACTTTACTAGCGGGTATAACCCGGCCTTGCTCGTGGCACGTATGTTATAAAATCAATGTTTTCAAAAAGCTTTGAAAATGATTTTGAAACGATCGGACGGGAATCAAACAACTTTTATGCAAATCGGACAAAATTCACCAAAAAAATCTTTGAAATGCATTTTCCACCGAAGGGATTTAGATTTTGCGACAAATGTGAAACACGTCTCAAATGATTTTTCTTATAGATCTTTGGAAATAAATTTGAACACAAAACGTCACCCACCAAATCTTCGACCCCCATTTGCACCAAAGAGGGATGGATTTTTCAAAAAGTGTGAAACACCCTTCAAATGAATTTGAATATAGATCTTTCAAAATGAGTTTGGGGCCGATCGGATGGTAAACAAAAAACTTTCATACAACCTTTTTCCGCCAATTTACCACTGTTGCGGGTGGAATTTTCCAAATCGCTGAAATACGTATTCATTATGTTCTTATGTAGAGCTTTGAAAATAAGTTTGAAGCAAATCGGACACAACTTAAAACGCCGCCCAAAAAATCTTTAAATCGCATTCCCCCCGAAGAAGTTTGAATTCTGCGAAAAGTGAGAAACACGTCTCAAATGATTTTTCATATAGATCACTGGAAATGAATTTGAGCGCGAAACGTCACCCACCAAATCTTTGACCTCCATTTCCACCAAGGAAGAATGGGTTTTCCGAAAAGTGCGAAACACCCCTCAAATGAATTTGAACAAAGATCTTTGAAAATAAGTTTGGGGCCGATCGGATGGTAAACAAAAAAATTACATACAAACGTTTTTCGCGATTTTTCCACACTTGCGAGTGGAATTTCCCGAAACCCCGTCTTAACGTGCACCTACATTACATAAGGTAACTACAGTGAAAATTTCAGCTTCCTAGCTCTTACGGTTTGGGCTGTGCGTTGATCACCAATCAGTCAGTCAGTCAGTCAGTCAGTCAGTCAGTCAGTCAGTCAGTCAGTCAGTCAGTCAGTCAGTCAGTCAGTCAGTCAGTCAGTCAGTCAGTCAGGACAAACAGTTTTATATATAGAGA
>NW_026998205.1:0-1872 GCF_035044405.1 Drosophila montana | reverse complement strand
ACACACACACACACACCCACACATACACACACACACACTTTTTCGTATTTAAATGCCACTCCACCACTTCCGGCGGTAGGCTTGTATTGCTCGCAGATTATTGCGGTCTGAGGCTTACAGTATGCGCGACCAGCTTGCTGAGTTAAAGGCAACGTAACCACCGCGCAATACTCCTTGTCTTCCCACCTAGATCGGGTACCCGCTATTGCTTTAGCAGCAATATCAACCACCGCCTTAATTGCGTCGACAGTATCCAGTAAATCCATATTGATGTTTGGACAGGGCCTCTTTCTCTTCAACGACACTCAGTGGTCGATTGTAGGCAGATTGGCTGGTATCCCGCGGGTGCCTCTACTGGCTGGATTTATTTCAATCGCTTCCATCGCTTAGAAAATACACCGCCCTATAAATCTCTAGTGAATGTCTAACTTCATTTAAAGTGTGTAAATTCATCGATGACTTTCCATGTGGTTAGCCTATAATGTGCGCTGCTGAGCCGGGTGAGGTCTATAATAGAGCCTCTACCGGCCTTGCAGTATGTGAGCTCCTGCCTGTCGTTTGCACGGCCCAAGTCGATCACCGCGAACTCTTCTAGCAGGGTGGTCCCTCTCGCGTTGGTTTCCTTGCTTTCCCTTCCATGGTACAGGCTTAAAATCTCCGGTTATGACGAGGGGAGCTCTGTTGCGAGCGTCTTCTGATATTTCCTCCAGCATGTTTTGGAACCGCCGCATTTTCCAGCTTGGGGGTGCGTAGCAACTGTAAACGGTGATTCCATTAATTTTCGCTCTGACGAATCCGTCGTGTGCTGCTCTGACTTCCTCGAGCGGTGAGTTGAGGAACCAAATGGCCACTTTTCCGCATTTACTTGCCGCGCAGCCGCTTTCTGCGATAGGCTTGTATGGCTCGCAGATTATTGCGACTTCAGTCTTTCTCTCCGTATTGATTGCGTTAGCAGGGCCTGAGCAGCCTCACAATGGTTGAGGTTCAGCTGTGTGAACTTCATTTTCTGTTGGCCAGGGCGCTCCTAAACACGGGACATCTGCTGCTGCCGGCAATGTGTTTGGAGTCAGTATTCCTGTCCTTGCTGAGCATGCACTGTGGCTCTTGTTGACGGTCCTTAGCTAGGTGGTCATTTCCTCCGAATCGACGGCAAAGATTTGATCTGTCCAGCTCGCTCTTGCAGTGTCTTACAAGGTGTACGAACTCTAGGCATCTGAAACATCTAGTGATGCTTATCCGCTCCCGGAACCTTGAGCTGACCCAGCCTACTTTCAGGAAACCTACTGAAAGAGCTTTTTTCGCACTTTCCGCTAGCAGTCTTATCGTCGCCGTCTGTGTTAGTCTATAGTCTATAGTGAGATATCCTTTCTGGTAGTGATTTCGTCCAGGTTCTTGCACTCTATCGATAGTCGGTGGGACAACGTCTGGACCTCTGTATTTTCGCCTACCGTTTCGCTCACCAGGCTTCTTAATGCTGTGGTATTCTCTCCTGAATTGTTAAGCTGCAGTAGCACGCAATTTTTCCGAGCTCGCCCAGCTTCTCGTCCGCTTTAACTCTCCTCAGTATTTCTGAGTAGCTCGCTTCTCCTTTTACCGAGATGACTATAGCATCCGGTTTCGTCTTTTCCTTGTGACCTTTTCCAGGTGACCTCCTTCCTTTTTTTTGTGGGTGACCTCTTTTTACTTGTCGTCATCTACTTTGGCGCTCGGTGTCTCCTGCACCGTTGCTACGGAAGCCAGGCTACCGACTGGTCCTCGGATTCGCTTTCTTTGGGGCGTCCGTGCCGTGGCCTGCTTCCGCGTGAGGTCTACCGTCGTCCTGAACAGAGGCGAGGTTTGAGACGACTGGTGCGTCCTAATTACCTCCTTGGC